>NC_057799.1:474531628-474534004 GCF_018294505.1 Triticum aestivum
TGCGCGGTAGGCACAGAGGCACAACTAGCGAGTGTGTGTGTGTGTGTTTGAAAGAGGAGTAGATAGATTATTATCAAGATCTATGTGCCACCCTACTCCTTCGGTGCCGGGTAGTGTGTGTGTGTGTATGTTTGAGAGAGAAGCCAGTCGATAGATTAGTATCAAGATCGAGGTGTCACCCTACTCCTTCGGTGTTGGGAAGTGTGGGTGTGTGTGGGGGGGGGGCAGTGACACTCACATATCTCTACTCTTATAAAAAAACAGAGTTGGTGATGATGGTGTTCCTGCCATCCTGCAATATAGGCCATCCGATTTATATCCGACGGACAGGAAGGAAACTATGGCAATTTTGCAAAAAGATACCCACACCCCTCTCCGCATTTGCAAATAAGGCATTCCCTCGTTCATCCTTTTCTCCCACAAGATAAACTTCTCATACAAATGCATCTTGATGTTCCGTGCAATGCATGGGCATCTTGCTAGTAGGGAGAAGGAGTTTGTGTGACACATATCTAGCTATATTAAGGGATAGGTAGATAGCATATGTGTGAGAGACATTATTATACTTTGAGACATTAGTGGCTGTGGGTGGGCGGAATTAAAGGGGTGGGCGTGTTAGACATAGAGAGCGTGTGTGTTTCTGTGTGAGAGACTTGTAGGATGGGGTAGAAAGACAAATTTAACCCTGACGGAGGGAGAGAAATACATGAAGTGCGCGTGTGTGATTCCGATGCCCATAGGGAAATAAGATATGTATGCGTGTGAGAGAGATTGCACAATTCATTCACGTATCACTATCTAGCGATCATGGACGTGCATCGCTTGAACATAAGTCAATATCTACTTCGTATCGTGGCCAAAGGTACAATATCGATTCAACGCTATAAAGATTGGACACTCAAATATCACATTTTTTCTATTTAAATAAACCTTTTCAGTTGTGCATGCCAAAGTTACAGTGATGTTTCTTCAAACAACCAATGTAGCTATCATGTATATGCACCATTGTTACTCTTGCATTCAAATTCATTAGTCTTGGATGATTTAAGTTTCTATTTTGAAGTAATATATGTAATATTCATATATGAATTCAACGGGTACGCAATTTATGAAATGGAGGCTATGTAATCATATGAGGTAACACTTTTAAGTAGCTGACTACAATATCCATTTCTTTTTGTGCGCCTCTACACTAACACGTCAATGCATTATGTTTAAAGTAAATAACCAATGGCACTAAATTATCTATTTACACAAGAAATACATAGGCTGAGCGTTTGATCCCTTTTTTTCTGAACGTGCCACTACACCCGTATGATTGGCCGTGCCCGTGTGAACGTCCAAGTTATCGGCGCATCATCCCGAGTTATTGTCTTTTTTTCTGGGGTGGACTTCACACCAGTTATTAACTGCTGACGCGTGCCCCGTGTACACAGTCTAGCATGACCTCTTGCTAGCACGGTCCAAAATTAGTTGAAACTGGACACGAACGATCCCGCAGGCGGCAAAATCTCCCGCCTCCTTCTAAAATTTCCGCCACCTTAGTCTTTAGCATGCGAAATCCCCCTTTTGTCCTTGGTGCACGGAGACCAACAGTTACAATACCACCCTCATCTACATGATAGGTCGGGGCTGCTTTGGTAACTTCCGGTTCCCCCACTACACGGCACCCCCATTTCCTCTCCCCCTCCCACAAAAACGACTAACTCCATAGCACCAGAGCATCTTACATCACGCCGTCCGTACTTCATCGCCCTTTCTCCCCTCCCCTCTCGAAACCCTAGACTGCTCATCCACCGGCATACCATAGCCCATTCACTGCCAGCGGCATCCACCTCGCCGGATCTACTTCTGCGGCCGCATCTACCCCTCCCACCTCCCCTAGAAACAAGTAGGCTGCTCGTCCACCACTGTACCACAACCCATTCAGTGCCGGCCTTGTCCACGGCGCTGGATCTACTTCGCCGGTACTCTCATCAACCGCCGCGCATCTGCAGCGGCTCATTCGTACTCCCCATTGGAGACGCTTCGTCCACACCCCCCAGAGCCACCCCACCGATGCCCCCGTCGATGGCCTCTGATCCTCTTCGCCGACACCTTCCTCAACCCTACCGCAGCCGCTTCGCCGACACCTTCCTCAACCCTACCGGAGCCGCTTCGCCGACACCATTGTCAACCCTACTGGAGTAGCTTCGCCTATACCATTCTCAACCCTACCGGGGCCGCTTTGCCAACTCACAAGTCCACAGCCTCAGATCCGCTTCCTTGCACCCTCATCCAACCTACCGGAGTAGCTTCTGACGCCCCGTCCACGGCCGCAGATCCGCATCGTCGACACCACCCTTTACCCAACCACCGGAGCAGCTTCTGACGCCC